>NC_054475.1:69568581-69571081 GCF_017639515.1 Carcharodon carcharias
CCACCCCCCCACACACACACATCCCCACATACACACACACCCCCACAAACACACACACCCCCACATACACACACACCCCCACACACACACACACCCCTACATACACACACACACACTCCCCCACATACACTCACACACACACCCCCACATACACACACACACACACTCACTCCCACATATACACACACACACCCACATACACACACACACACCCACATACACACACACACACCCACATACACACACACACACAGCCACATACACACACACACACACGCCCACATACACACACACACACGCCCACATACACACACACACACACGCCCACATACACACACACACACACGCCCACATACACACACACACACACGCCCACATACACACACACACACGCCCACATACACACACACACACACGCCCACATACACACACACACACACACGCCCACATACACACACACACACACGCCCACATACACACACACACACCCCCACATACACACACACACACACACCCCCACATACACACACACACCCCCACATACACACACACACACCCCCACATACACACACACACACCCCCACATACATACACACACCCCCACACCCCCACACCCCCACATAGGAACACACACCCCCACATACACACACACGCACACACACCCCGACATACACACAAACACACACACACCCACCCCCACATACACGCACACACACACCCACCCCCACATACACACACACACACACACGCCCCCACATCACACACACAGGCCCCCACATACACACACACACACCCCCACATACACACACACACCCCCACATACACACACACACCCCCACATACACACACACACCCCCACACACACACACACACACCCCCACACACACACCCACCCCCACACACACACACACCCCCACATACACACACACCCCCACATACACGCACACCCCCTCATACACACACACACTCCTACATACACACAAACACACCTACATACACACACACACCCCTACATACACACACATACACACACCCCACATACACACACACACACACCCCACATACACACACACACACCCCACATACACACACATACACACACCCGACATACACACACCCCACATACACACGCATACACACACCCCACATACACACACCCCACATACACACACCCCACATACACACACCCCACATACACACGCATACACACACCCCACATACACACGCATACACACACCCCACATACACACGCATACACACACCCCACATAAACACGCATACACACACCCCACATACACACGCATACACACACCCTACATACACACGCATACACACACCCCACATACACACGCATACACACACCCCACATACACACGCATACACACCCCCACATACACACACACACCCCCACATACACACACACACACACCCACATACACACACACACACCCCCACATACACACACACCCCCACACCCCCACATACACACACGCACCCCACATACACACACGCACCCCACATACACACCCCCACATACACACAAACACACACACCCACCCCCACATACACACACACATACACACACACACCCACATACACACACACACGCCCCCACATCACACAGGCCCCCACATACACACACACACACACCCACATACACACACACACACCCCACATACACACACACACACCCCACATACACACACACACCCCCCCACATACACACACACACCCCCACATACACACACACACACCACCACATACACACACACACACCCCCACATACACACACACACACCCACATACACACACACACACCCCTACACACACACATCCACATACACACACACACACACACACCCACATACACACACCCCCACATACACACACACCCACCCCCACACACACACACATCCCCACATACACACACACCCCCACAAACACACACACCCCCACATACACACACACCCCCACACACACACATACCCCTACATACACACACACACACTCCCCCACATACACTCACACACACACCCCCACATACACACACACACACACTCACTCCCACATATACACACACACACCCACATACACACACACACCCACATACACACACACACCCACATACACACACACACACAGCCACATACACACACACACGCCCACATACACACACACACACACGCCCACATACACACACACACACACACCCACATACACACACACACACACCCACATACACACACACACACACGCCCACATACACACACACACACACGCCCACATACACACACACACACACGCCCACATACACACACACACACGCCCACATACACACACACAAACACGCCCACATACACACACACACACACCCCCACATACACACACACACACACCCCCACATACACACACACACACACCCCCACATACACACACACACACCCCCACATACATACACACACCCCCACACCCCCACATAGGAACACACACCCCCACATAC
>NC_054475.1:69576081-69578581 GCF_017639515.1 Carcharodon carcharias
ACGCACCCCCACATACACACACACACGCACCCCCACATACACACACACAAGCACCCCCACATACACACACACACACGCACCCCCACATACACACACACACGCACCCCCACATACACAAACACACGCACCCCCACATACACACACACACGCACCCCCACATACACACACACACGCACCCCCACATACACACACACACGCACCCCCACATACACACACACACGCACCCCACATACACACACACACCCCCACATACACACACACACACACACCCCCACATACACACACACACACACCCACATACACACACACACACACCCACATACACACACACCCCCACATACACACACACCCCCACATACACACGCACCCCCACATACACACACACGCACCTCCACATACACACACACACGCATCCCCACGCACACACACACACGCACCCCACATACACACACACCCCACATACATACACACACACCCCACATACACACACACACACCCCCACATACACACACACACACACCCCCCACATACACACACCCCCCACATACACACACACACACCCCCCACATACACACACACACACCCCCCACATACACACACACACCCCCCACATACACACACACACACCCCCCACATACACACACACACACCCCCCACATACACACACACACACTCACTCCCACATATACACACACACACCCACATACACACACACACACCCACATACACACACACACACCCACATACACACACACACACAGCCACATACACACACACACGCCCACATACACACACACACACGCCCACATACACACACACACACACGCCCACATACACACACACACACACGCCCACATACACACACACACACACGCCCACATACACACACACACACACGCCCACATACACACACACACACACGCCCACATACACACACACACACCCCCACATACACACACACACACACCCCCACATACACACACACACCCCCACATACACACACACACACCCCCACATACACACACACACACCCCCACATACATACACACACCCCCACACCCCCACACCCCCACATAGGAACACACACCCCCACATACACACACACGCACACACACCCCGACATACACACAAACACACACACACCCACCCCCACATACACGCACACACACACATGCCCCCACATCACACACACAGGCCCCCACATACACACACACACCCCCACATACACACACACACCCCCACATACACACACACACCCCCACATACACACACACACCCCCACATACACACACACACACCCCTACACACCCCCACATACACACACACACACCCCCACACACACACACACACCCCCCCACACACACACCCACCCCCACACACACACACACCCCCACATACACACACACCCCCACATACACACACACCCCCTCATACACACACACACCCCTACATACACACAAACACACCTACATACACACACACACCCCTACATACACACACACACCCCTACATACACACACATACACACACCCCACATACACACACACACACACCCCACATACACACACACACACCCCACAAACACACACATACACACACCCGACATACACACACCCCACATACACACGCATACACACACCCCACATACACACACCCCACATACACACACCCCACATACACACGCATACACACACCCCACATACACACGCATACACACAACCCACATACACACGCATACACACACCCCACATACACACGCATACACACACCCCACATAAACACGCATACACACACCCCACATACACACGCATACACACACCCTACATACACACGCATACACACACCCCACATACACACGCATACACACACCCCACATACACACGCATACACACCCCCACATACACACACACACACCCCCACATACACACACACACACACCCACATACACACACACACACCCCCACATACACACACACCCCCACACCCCCACATACACACACGCACCCCACATACACACACGCACACACACACCCCCACATACACACAAACACACACACACCCACCCCCACATACACACACACATACACACACACACCCACATACACACACACACGCCCCCACATCACACAGGCCCCCACATACACACACACACACACCCACATACACACACACACACCCCACATACACACACACACCCCCCCACATACACACACACACCCCCACATACACACACACACACCACCACATACACACACACACACCCCCACATACACACACACACACCCACATACACACACACACACCCCTACACACACCATCCACATACACACACACACACACCCCCACATACACACACCCCACATACACACACACCCACCCCCCCACACACACACATCCCCACATACACACACACCCCCACAAACACACACACCCCCACATACACACACACCCCCACACACACACATACCCCTACATACACACACACACACACTCCCCCACA
>NC_054475.1:69583581-69588581 GCF_017639515.1 Carcharodon carcharias
CACGCACCCCCACATACACACACACACACACGCACCCCCACATACACACACACACGCACCCCCACATACACAAACACACGCACCCCCACATACACACACACACGCACCCCCACATACACACACACACGCACCCCCACATACACACACACACGCACCCCCACATACACACACACACGCACCCCACATACACACACACACCCCCACATACACACACACACACACACCCCCACATACACACACACACACACCCACATACCCACACACACACACCCACATACACACACACCCCCACATACACACACACCCCCACATACACACGCACCCCCACATACACACACACACGCACCTCCACATACACACACACACGCATCCCCACGCACACACACACACGCACCCCACATACACACACACCCCACATACATACACACACACCCCACATACACACACACACACCCCCACATACACACACACACACACCCCCCACATACACACACCCCCCACATACACACACCCCCCCACATACACACACACACCCCCCCACATACACACACACACCCCCCCACATACACACACACACACCCCCCACATACACACACACACACCCCCCACATACACACACACACACACTCACTCCCACATATACACACACACACCCACATACACACACACACACCCACATACACACACACACCCACATACACACACACACACAGCCACATACACACACACACGCCCACATACACACACACACACGCCCACATACACACACACACACGCCCACATACACACACACACACACGCCCACATACACACACACACACACGCCCACATACACACACACACACGCCCACATACACACACACACACACGCCCACATACACACACACACACACGCCCACATACACACACACACACCCCCACATACACACACACACACCCCCACATACACACACACACCCCCACATACACACACACACACCCCCACATACACACACACACACCCCCACATACATACACACACCCCCACACCCCCACACCCCCACATAGGAACACACACCCCCACATACACACACACGCACACACACCCCGACATACACACAAACACACACACACCCACCCCCACATACACGCACACACACACACGCCCCCACATCACACACACAGGCCCCCACATACACACACACACACCCCCACATACACACACACACCCCCACATACACACACACACCCCCACATACACACACACACACCCCTACACACCCCCACATACACACACACACACCCCCACACACACACACACACCCCCCCACACACACACCCAGCCCCACACACACACACACCCCCACATACACACACACCCCCACATACACACACACCCCCTCATACACACACACACCCCTACATACACACAAACACACCTACATACACACACACACCCCTACATACACACACACACCCCTACATACACACACATACACACACCCCACATACACACACACACACACCCCACATACACACACACACACCCCACATACACACACATACACACACCCGACATACACACACCCCACATACACACGCATACACACACCCCACATACACACACCCCACATACACACACCCCACATACACACGCATACACACACCCCACATACACACGCATACACACAACCCACATACACACGCATACACACACCCCACATACACACGCATACACACACCCCACATAAACACGCATACACACACCCCACATACACACGCATACACACACCCTACATACACACGCATACACACACCCCACATACACACGCATACACACACCCCACATACACACGCATACACACCCCCACATACACACACACACACCCCCACATACACACACACACACCCCCACATACACACACACACACACCCACATACACACACACACACCCCCACATACACACACCCCCACACCCCCACATACACACACGCACCCCACATACACACACACACCCCACATACACACACACATACACACACACACCCACATACACACACACGCCCCCACATCACACAGGCCCCCACATACACACACACACACACCCACATACACACACACACACCCCACATACACACACACACCCCCCCACATACACACACACACCCCCACATACACACACACACACCACCACATACACACACACACACCCCCACATACACACACACACACCCACATACACACACACACACCCCTACACACACACATCCACATACACACACACACACACACCCCCACATACACACACCCCCACATACACACACACCCACCCCCACACACACACACATCCCCACATACACACACACCCCCACAAACACACACACCCCCACATACACACACACCCCCACACACACACATACCCCTACATACACACACACACACTCCCCCACATACACTCACACACACACCCCCACATACACACACACACACACTCACTCCCACATATACACACACACACCCACATATACACACACACACCCACATACACACACACACCCACATTCACACACACACACAGCCACACACACACACACACGCCCGCATACACACACACACACACGCCCGCATACACACACACACACACGCCCGCATACACACACACACACACGCCCGCATACACACACACACACACGCCCGCATACACACACACACACACGCGCCCGCATACACACACACACACGCGCCCGCATACACACACACACACGCGCCCGCATACACACACACACACGCCCCCGCATACACACACACACACGCCCCCGCATACACACACACACACGCCCCCGCATACACACACACACACGCCCCCGCATACACACACACACACGCCCCCGCATACACACACACACACGCCCCCGCATACACACACACACACGCACCCGCATACACACGCGCGCGCGCGCGCCCCCGCATACACACGCGCCCCCCCCCGCGCCCCCGCATACACACGCGCCCCCCCCCGCGCCCCCGCATACACACGCGCCCCCCCCGCGCCCCCGCATACACACGCGCCCCCCCCCCGCGCCCCCGCATACACACGCGCCCCCCCCCCGCGCCCCCGCATACACACGCGCCCCCCCCCGCGCCCCCGCATACACACGCGCCCCCCCCCGCGCCCCCGCATACACACGCGCCCCCCCCCCGCGCCCCCGCATACACACGCGCCCCCCCCCCGCGCCCCCGCATACACACGCGCCCCCCCCCCGCGCCCCCGCATACACACGCGCCCCCCCCCGCGCCCCCGCATACACACGCGCCCCCCCCCCGCGCCCCCGCATACACACGCGCCCCCCCCCCGCGCCCCCGCATACACACGCGCCCCCCCCCCGCGCCCCCGCATACACACGCGCCCCCCCCCGCGCCCCCGCATACACACGCGCCCCCCCCCCGCGCCCCCGCATACACACGCGCCCCCCCCCCGCGCCCCCGCATACACACGCGCCCCCCCCCCGCGCCCCCGCATACACACGCGCCCCCCCCCGCGCCCCCGCATACACACGCGCCCCCCCCCCGCGCCCCCGCATACACACGCGCCCCCCCCCCGCGCCCCCGCATACACACGCGCCCCCCCCCCGCGCCCCCGCATACACACGCGCCCCCCCCCCCGCGCCCCCGCATACACACGCGCCCCCCCCCGCGCCCCCGCATACACACGCGCCCCCCCCCGCGCCCCCGCATACACACGCGCCCCCCCCCCCGCGCCCCCGCATACACACGCGCCCCCCCCCCGCGCCCCCGCATACACACGCGCCCCCCCCCGCGCCCCCGCATACACACGCGCCCCCCCCCGCGCCCCCGCATACACACGCGCCCCCCCCCGCGCCCCCGCATACACACGCGCCCCCCCCCCGCGCCCCCGCATACACACGCGCCCCCCCCCGCGCCCCCGCATACACACGCGCCCCCCCCCCGCGCCCCCGCATACACACGCGCCCCCCCCCCGCGCCCCCGCATACACACGCGCCCCCCCCCCGCGCCCCCGCATACACACGCGCCCCCCCCCGCGCCCCCGCATACACACGCGCCCCCCCCCCGCGCCCCCGCATACACACGCGCCCCCCCCCGCGCCCCCGCATACACACGCGCCCCCCCCCGCGCCCCCGCATACACACGCGCGCCCCCGCGCCCCCGCATACACACGCGCGCCCCCGCGCGCCCGCGCGCCCCCGCATACACACGCGCGCCCGCATACACACGCGCGCCCGCGCGCCCCGCATACACACGCGCGCGCGCGCGCCCCCGCATACACACGCGCGCGCGCGCGCCCCCGCATACACACGCGCGCGCGCGCGCCCCCGCATACACACACGCGCGCGCGCGCCCCCGCATACACACACGCGCGCGCGCGCCCCCGCATACACACACACACACGCGCACCCCCGCATACACACACACACGCGCACCCCCACATACACACACACACACGCACCCCCACATACACACACACACACGCACCCCCACATACACACACACACACGCACCCCCACATACACACACACACACGCACCCCCACATACACACACACACACGCACCCCCACATACACACACACACACGCACCCCCACATACACACACACACACGCACCCCCACATACACACACACACACGCACCCCCACATACACACACACACACGCACCCCCACATACACACACACACACGCACCCCCACATACACACACACACACGCACCCCCACATACACACACACACACGCACCCCCACATACACACACACACGCACCCCCACATACACACACACACGCACCCCCACATACACACACACACGCACCCCCACATACACACACACACGCACCCCCACATACACACACACACGCACCCCCACATACACACACACACGCACCCCCACATACACACACACACGCACCCCCACATACACACACACACGCACCCCCACATACACACACACACGCACCCCCACATACACACACACACGCACCCCCACAT